>NC_073695.1:141383747-141423747 GCF_029784165.1 Wyeomyia smithii
TGTCCCATAAGAGACTATTGAATTTTATTGTAATCGGATTTTTAGTTTAGAGGTTATGTATCAAAATGTAAAAATCATGAAACATCATTATCTCAGTAACTACACAACCGATTTGAACATAATTGGTTTCAAAAGAACGGGCTACCTGGAAAACCCTTAAGTTTTGAGTTTTATAAAGATTGAACTTGTGGTTCAAAAGTTATGAAAAGTAACGTGTTCTGAAGACTGTTTAATCTCACTCATGTTTCTCAGAGATGGCAGGACCGATTTTCATAAAATCAATTTCAAATAGAAGGTCTTGTTGCCTCATAAAACCCTATTGATTTGTTTTACAATCGGACTATTACTTTGACTGTTATGTTTAAAAATGTGAAATCCAGCTATGAAAAGGAACATATTCCGAAGTCTACTTGGACTCTGTCACTTTTCTCAGAGATGGCTAACCTGATTTCAACAAAATTAGTGTCGATTGATAAGTCTAGCTGCCTCATAACAACCTATTGAATTTTACTGTAATCGAACTGTAACTTCGTCTGTAATGTACCGAAATGTGAAAATCACGAAACTTCATTATCTCAGAAACTACACAACCGATTTGATCAATATTATAATCAGATGAGCGGGCTAGTTGAGGGTTAACTGAAGAATTATAATTGAACACGTGGTTTCAAAGTTTGGCTGCCCTATACGTTCCCATTTCATTTGATTATAATCAAACTTAAGCAACCGTTATGTATTAAATTGTCAACAAAACAACGAAAGTCTATCATCTCAAAGATTAAATGACTCATTTGAACATGACTGTCAATTCAATGACTGTCAATGAACATGACGGACATTTGAACATTGAACTGTCTCAAACTCACAAATAACCAACTTCATAGCAATTTGATATGTGGCTCAAAAGTTATGGAAAGATAAGAAATTCAAAGACTATTTAAAACTTTACCTGCTTTGATCGATATATGTGGCATCAACATAAATTAAATGTGGTATCGTACTAATTGAACTTTCCAAATTCATTAATTCCTTGCGAAGTGTTTAAAAACTGCAAATGCACGACGAATCGGCCATAGGATATGATCAAAGTCAAATAACAAATCGTTTGAAATGATTGGTTTTAATCGAAATGACAACATCCTCGACTTTTGGCTTGTGGACATCGCCTTATTTCTGAATATATTCATATTGGGTGGTATTCGGTCATTTTCAGCAGATTTTCTGGCATCAATCTGACACCGGAAATTCCAAAAACTTAAAGTGGTCGTCTTTAAATTCAAAATGGTGTCCCGGGTTAATGTTTGGTTTCTATGCATCATCTCGATTACGGAAATATCCATATTGAGTATTATTCGGTCATTTTCGACCTAGAAGTTGCCATTTAGCAATTCAAAACAGTGTCTGAGGTCAATTGTTAGCTCGTTGATCATTCTGGTTCCAGAGATACTCATATTGGATGGTATTTGGTTATTTTAGGCTGTTTTTTCACAAACCGGAAGTCGCCATCTTGGATTTCAAAATGGTATTTAAAATAATTTCTAGCCTCTGAGCGTCATTCTGGTTGAAGGAACACCCATATTGGGTGTTATTCGATCATTTTCGGCTGTTTCCTAGGAACCGGAAGTCGCCAACCTATAATCCAAAATGGGGTCTGTGGTCGATTACAGCTGCTGTGTATCATTTTAGATCAGGAAATACTCATGTTAGACGGAAATAGGCCATTTTTGGCTGTTTTCCAGAAACCAGAAGTTGCCATCCTACAATTCATAATGGTGTCTAAGGTCAATTTTTAGCTTCTTGCAACATTCTGGCTCCGGAGATACTTATATTGGGTGGTATTTGGTCACTTTGGGCTGTTTTTCAGAAGCCGAAAGTTGTCATTTTGGACTTCAAAATTGCCTGTGAAATCAATTTCTGCCATCTGGGCGTAATTCTGGTTCCGAAAACATTAATATTGAATGGTATTTGGTCATTTCCGGCAGTTTACCAGTCACCGGAAGTCACCATCTTAAAATTCAGGACTTTATCTGTGATCATTTTTTATCTTCTGCATCTTTCTGGTTCCAGAGATACTCATATTTAATGGGAATCGTCCATTTCAGGCTGTTTTCCAGAAACCAGAAGTTGCCATCTTACAATCCCAAATGTTGCCTGAGGTCGATTATGGAACATATTTGTTACCCCTAAAAACCTTCACCTGCCAAATATGGTTCTGTTTAGTTGATTAGTTCGCGAGATGTGCAGAAATTTGTGTTTCATCCAACTATTATGGGCATATTTGTTACCCCTTAAAATTCCACATGCCAAATTCGGTTTCATTTGCTTGGTTTGTCCTTGAGTTGTGTAGAAATTTATGTTTTATGTTTGTTTGTTATGTTAGTTTTCGAGCAAGGTTGTTAATACGATAGATTATCGTCGATAATCGTCATCGCCGTTACCGATAACGTATGGTATCGTTATTTACGATGACGATAGCGTCTTCAAACATTAACGAGATCGGCGATGACGATAGTCGCTAGACGTTATCGGTGAGGAAAGGTTTTTTTCACTTCGGAGACGAAACATCACTAGGCAACAGGAAGAAACTTTTCCATATTTGTTTATGTTTCGCATCTCATCAGGAAAATAAACAATAACAGGTACCGTTATCGACGTTTACAATAAATTATCGATTAACAACCTTGTTTTCGAGCCTATATGGATCAGACAGACAGACAGACCGGACTGCATTTTTATATGTATAGATTACAACATCAATATTTTAGAACCTAAAGAGTGAATTGAATATACATTTATTGGATTGAAGCGTTCATGTAAATCTATTTTTACAAATAAAAGTTTGAATGAGAAAGGCTGGGTCTGACCGCTAGGTGGATTAATATAGGTTTTCTGATTAAAACTTCGAAAGACTATACCTAACTAATGAAACCGGTCCGATCATAAAGAAATCAGAATAAAAAGTTATAATTTTTTAGGTATAATTTTTTTTTTTCATAGGGTGCATTACATTACATAGGGCACAGGGACAAAATAATTGTTTACAACTTTGTCAAATACACTTTGCCAATCAAATAAACCGTTTTGACTGTAAAATACTCCTTATTCCTCATAGAGTGCTCTATTGAAAAATAAAAATATTTCTACAGCCAAAACGCTTTGTTTGATTGGCATAGTGTCTCCGGCAAAGTTGTTGATAATAATTTTGTCCTTCCGAAAGAAAAATATGCCCCTTGAAAAATATAATTAAAAACTTTTTTTTTTCAACAAATTGTACCTTTTTTTTGATTTCTCATGATCGTACTGGTTTCATTGTTTAAGTTATCTTTTGTAGTTTTTATAAAAAAATAAGACTTAAAAATATGACCTTTTTAGATATTTAATTTTTAATGTTTCTTTTGATTTTTTTTAAATAAATTAATTTTTTTAAGTGTACTTTTTTTTTTGGAAAGACAAAGTTATTACCTACAAGTTTGCCGAAGACGTCACACCTTTCAAATTAACCGTTTTGCCTTTAAAAATATTTGTAATCATCAAAATCTTTCCATAATTGCTTTATTCAATAGCCCTCTAAAAATTAATCATGTTCTGAAAAATCGAACCAATAGCTCGAAATGGCATCTTTTGCCTATAGAAACGTCTTTGCAAAGTTTCAACCAAATCAAAAATGATCGATTAAATTGGTTACCCGTTTTTTGTGGAACTGCTCCACAATTAAAATTTCGTCGTTACAATCAAGAATTCTGTCTTGAATTTTATAAAAATTCCTTTTCCTAGTGGCTAAAGATGGAAGATATTTGTTTTGTTGGAAAATACTTGGAAGAACAAAAACCAAAATATTTGGTTAATGATGACACTTAAAAAAAATTCAGCACTGAAACTGGGAGGGACTGTTGAAATCTATGCACCGAATCTCGGCGAAAAATACAGAAAAAAGAAAAAAAAGATTCTGTGGATATTTAACTCATCGATTTTTTCTTAATGACTAATAAAAATTAAAAATATTATATATTGTATTTCTATGTGTTTTATTTAACAACCAAAAATTCAGGAAAGAATTATCTCTTTACCAAATGTTACATATTTAGTGCGCGAAGTGTTTTTTTTGCGTTTTATCCTCATTTTTTAACAATATTATGAACCACCCTATGTCGAATAAATGAACCACTCTAATCAAACATAATGTATTCGATGCTAGTTATAGTGTATATCATTATACAGGTTATTTCGAGTGACTAGCGATCAATTTCAGAAGATAAATTCTAAACGTTTTGAACTCCGCCTTCCACAATTGGGAAAACGACTAAGTCCCAGAGAGTCGATTTTTTCAAAAAAAAATTTTTTTTTCACATGACACCAGTTCTCGACGTTTCGTGCATGCGTTTTTAAATCATTTGGCATCAACATTTTTTTTTCGAAAACTGAAATTTCACACAGCCCCCACCCCCACCCCTTTAGGTTTTTTAAGGGGGAGATTTGCTATTAGCTTAAGTATTTATGGTAAATATTAGTAAATAATGAGTATGTGTGTCCAATCATATATGGTGACTTCTCAACACTGTTAGAAATTCGTAATTTTAATTGTTAGGACTTGTTTGCTTTCGCAATTAGAAATTATCATTCGTAGGGATTCAAACCTACTTGTCAAAAAAGGGAAAGTAAACTTACAACTAACTTTATTGCTAATTGGTTATAAAGAGAGTTTATCGTGGCTTTTTTTCGCCACGAACAGTCATCGGTCGCGGACGCGTTTTCATTTTGCTCCGCAATTAACTTGTATTTTTATTTTTTTTTACACCTGACAACGTCGCGAGTGCACGTAAGCAACAATTTATTTATTTATAAACAATCTTTGACCGTCGCGCTAATGCGTGTATTTAACTTTTTCTCGACAATTCGTACTTGCCGCATAACAATTTTCAATCAGTGCTATGGAAAAGTTTGGAATAACCAACTGTACTTCGATCGACAATCGCTTTATGTGGAAATGCGAAGGAATATGCTCAGTTAATTTCCTAAACTGACTGTAACGCATGACACGCTGGACAGTATCAATACACTGCTTTCTGAATTGAAGACGGAAATTAAAAATGTAAATATCAACACAAACAATGCGTCGGCAAAAACCATAAATCGCATTTCGACGCTGTTCGGCGAACTTGGCCATGACTCCATATCGGACATATCGGACATTAGCAAAGAAAATCGGCAGCATACAAAGAATATACAACAGCTTCTGGAAAATGCATTAACCAATATAGAATCAAAAATTGAAAATATGGAACACCAATTAGAAGCAATACAAAATAAGAAAACAAACTGCAGTACAACGGCGCAGGAACTAATTACTCAAAGAATCTAATTCACTCCAACCAAAAACAGACAATTATCCCAGTCTGGCTGAAGAACTTCGCCTTTCATTGCCACTTCCAGAATCGGACTCAGAAGAACACCGTATGCCAAATCTCACATCAGGCTGGCGCCTAATTGGCAATAAAAAAGTATGGAAACGCGACTGGACTGAATATAAAGCCAGACAGCGTAAAAGACGCATGCAGGAAAAGCAAACAGAAAAGGCCGCTCGTAAACGTATTTTTTTTTTTTTTTAAAGGTGGCGGGGAAATCTGCAAACAGACACCTGAGAAGAGAACTCAGGGTGTGGGGATGAGACAAGGGGAGAGATGCTGGGGTAGTTGCACTCGCCCAGACACCTACTGATCCCTGTCCCGACCCACTAAAACCCCTCCAGTCTCCAGCCCTGGTCTTCCCGGAACGACGGTTAAGTATTACGTCGGGGAGTGGCTTTTGTGCGTGATGCACCCTCTTTACTCTTATAACCTCCTAGCTAACTACCTGGAGACTGGTAATTAGCTACCACTGGCGTGTTGGTGGTTGACCCGCCACACACGTTGCAGCTCCAGAACAATCTGAGAGGTGGCCGCACAGACCGCGCTCCAGATGTCCGGGTCGTCGCACATCCTCCGGACTAGATTGTCCGGAGTAGTGCCAGGCCCGCTCACAGCCATCATGTTGCTCCTCGCTCTTGCGAAACGGGGGCATACGAAGAAGACATGCTCAGCAGTCTCCTCCTCCTCCACGCACTCGGGACACATGGGGGACACTGCGTGTCCGAACCTGTGCAGATATTGCCTGAAACAACCATGGCCTGACAGGATTTGTGTCAGGTGGAAGTTCACTTCACCATGTCGTCTCCCGACCCAGCCGGATATCTCCGGTATGAGTCGGTGCGTCCATCTGCCCTTTGTGGAGTTGGACCATTCCCGCTGCCAGCGGAGCATCGAGAATGACCTTCTGGTACCTCGTATGCCCCTTGTGTCACGTTGGTCGAAACACTCTCTGTCCTCCTTGATGGCGATGCTGATAGGCATCATGCCGGACAAGACACAGATTGCATCGTATGACACCGTACGATACGCACTCGCAACTCTCAGGCACATGAGCCTGTAGGTACTTTCCAGTTTACCACGGTAACTGTTAGTACCTAGCGCTCTGGACCACACTGGCCCACCATACCTAAGTATGGACGAAACCACGCTGGCAAGAAGTCTTCGCTTGCTGCCATAAACCAATGAGCTATTGGACATCATACGAGATAGTGCTGCAATAGCCGATGAGGCCCTCTTACAGGCATAGTCGACGTGACTCCCGAACGTGAGCTTGTCGTCCACCATAACCCCCAAGAGCTTCAGGGATCGCTTGGAGGTGATGGTGCAGTCTCCGACTCTGACCACCGCCTGTTGCTCCGATTTACGGTTGTTCACAACCGTGACCTCCGTCTTATGATGCGCGAGCTCCAGTTTCCTGGAGCGCATCCAGTCCTCGACCTTGCGTATACAGTGCGCGGCCGTCAACTCGACCTCCTCGATAGACTCGCCGTAAACCTCCAGCGTTATGTCGTCTGCAAAGCCGACGATCACAACCCCTACAGGGAACTTGAGTTTCAACACTCCGTCATACATGACATTCCACAACACCGGGCCCAGGATAGAACCTTGCGGAACTCCTGCGGTAATTGGGACGCACTTCTGACCCTCCTCCATGTCGTAAACAAGTACTCGATTCTGGAAATAATTTTCCAGAATCATGTACAGCGACACCGGTACATGGATGCTCCTGAGCGCGAGCGCTATGGAGTCCCAACTGGCACTATTGAACGCATTCTTCACGTCGAGCGTGACGATTGCGCAGTAGCGTATTCCCCTTCTCTTGCGCTGGATTGCTACCTCCGCCGTCTTGATGACGGAAGAGATTGCGTCCAGCGTGGACCTGCCCTTCCGGAAGCCGAACTGGTTACTTGCCAGACCGTGTACACCCTCCGTGTACCTCACCAGTCTGTTGAGGATGATCCTCTCAAGCACCTTGCCCGCGGTGTTCAGCAGGCAGATAGGCCTATATTCCGATGGGTCCCCTGGCGGTTTCCCAGCCTTCGGCAATAAGACCAGTCTCTGCCGCTTCCACCTGTCCGGAAAGAGACAGTCATCCAGGCACCTCTGCATGACTGCCCTGAACAGCCCGGGGGCCGTTTTTATCGCCAGCCTGATCGCCAGGTTAGGGATACCATCCGGTCCCGGTGCCTTGCTCACCTTTAGGGATTTGGCGATCACGATGAGTTCCTCATTCGTAACCCTTGCCTCCTCCCCTGCCTCGACACGGCTGTCGTCGCTCACGGATTGGATGCTCGGCAGGTTGGCCGACCATCTCTGGTCTATGTCTGAGATACTGGAACGTCGGACGTGAGACTCGACTGCCGGAGGCCAAGGACTTGGCTCGTGGCGTGGAAAGAGTCCCTCGATGATACGCTCCAGCATCGCTGGTGATCGCTCTGCAGGCGCCAGCGCGCCTTTAGTCTTGGCCATTACGATCCTGTAGGCGTCACCCCACGGATTTGTATTGGCACTCGCACATAGCCTATCGAAGCAGGCCCTCTTGCTGGCCTTTCGCACTCTTTAGCATCGATCTTGCCGAACTGAATGCTGCGCGGCGCTCTGTCCTCTCTTCTTCGTTTCGCGCACGCTGCATCCTCCGTCTTGCACGGAGGCACGCACTGCGAAGGTCGGCTATCGCATCCGTCCACCAGTAAACCGGTGGCTTTCCATTCCTAGGTTGGCGAGTCCTAGGCATGGTGGCGTCGCACGCCCGCGATAGCATGGCAACTAGTTGGTCAGCAGTCGGGCGGAGCCAACTGCCCCCCTCGCGCTCCCTTCTCATTGCCTCTTCGAATACCTCGGCATCAAAGTGCGATGTCTTCCACCCGCGAACGGTCGGAGTGTTGGCTCTACCCGTCGCTTGCCGCCTCTCGTTGTTGTCTACACTATAACAGACCGCCTGGTGGTCGCTGTTAGTGTAGCCATCGTCTACCCTCCAGTTCTTGATCAGTCCTGGGCTGGAGAACGTCACGTCGATGATCGACTCCGCACCATTTCTGCTAAATG
Source organism: Wyeomyia smithii (assembly GCF_029784165.1). Lineage (NCBI taxonomy): Eukaryota > Metazoa > Arthropoda > Insecta > Diptera > Culicidae > Wyeomyia > Wyeomyia smithii. The sequence goes on from NC_073695.1 coordinate 141,392,198, forward strand.
TACTTTTGTTCCCAACGTTGGCCAGATCTAGGTTGAGCTTTGCAAAAGCCCCCAACAGGATCTGGCCCCTCTGGTTCGTGAAGCGACTTCCCCACTCAACAGCCCAAGCGTTGAAGTCGCCCGCCACCACCAACGGCGTTAGGCCCGTTAGCTCCATGGATAGGAGGTCGACCATCTGGGTGAACCTTTCGGTAGACCAACGTGGCGGAACATAGCAACTGCAGTAGAACACTCCGTTTACCTTAGCAACTACGTACCCTTCTTCTGAGTTTGAGACAACCTCCTGAACCGGGAACTTGCTCGTCGTACATATGGCCGCCAAACTGGACTTATCCGCAACCCAATTACCGTTTCCGGGAGGGATGCGGTAGGGATCCGATATGACGGCGATGTCCGACAACGACTCAGTGGCTGCTTGGTGTAGCAGCTGCTGAGCCGCGAAGCAATGGTTCAGGTTCAGTTGCGTCACCCTTACGCCCGTGGTTTCGCAGCCGGCTTACCGGCTGGGCACCTGGGGCCTCCCATTAAGTGTTTGGCGTCCCGTTTCCCGGAACATACCATGCACTTGGGAGACTCCACACAGTCCTTTGCTTTATGGCCTGCACCTCGTAAACGCTGGCAGCAACGCAAACGTCAGCAGGAAAACTCAAACCCTATCAGCATAAGTAAAAACATCAATAAACACGACATAAACCATTTCGCCTGCAACTCAAAGAAAATTCAAATTTCTGAAATGCCAAAACAACCACTACCCTCGGAAAAAGACCTCCTGGCAGCAGCACGCGTTCAATTTCCTGAGCCGCCGAATGCAGACATAACATCAAAATTTATAAATTTCCAAAAAGGCGAAACCATCAATCCATATCGGATAGAAAAAAATGCAACTAACAATGGAAATTCACCACCGGCTCCTGCCAGCAACGCCAGCATACAATCAGCACCGCAAGACAACCAACTTGAACTTGACTCCATGCGTCCACCAATCGTCCGACTTACGCAGCTTTTTGAAGGCTAGACTCCGCGACCCAAAAGTAATGCATATTACACGCCTATATCTCGCATTCATGAAGGACCAATCATCATCTGTATGCGTAGAAGGAATGACACCAACCAGCATAAGAATGATTCTCGCATGCGAAGGACTGCCGACATCTCCAGAACAACTCCAACGCGTCTTTATTGAAGTCCATCAGAAATATGGACTCACGCCAGCCGAAGCAGCGGCCGACCTTCAGTCATATCGTCATTTTTTGTCAAATGAACGCACGCATCGTCTTCAACAACTACGCGAAAGTGCAAACAAATTCAGCACATCAAATTTTCGCAAGTAAGGACGCCCTCTTCTGAGGCAGAAAAATTAAATTTTAACATAAGTAACAACTTGACTAACACTTCTTCGCTTCTTCGACAGAATGCGACTGAAATTCTTATCTACTGTCAGAATTTCAATCGCATGAAAAGCCCAAGCAAAATGAAAGAAATTCAACAAATTCTATTGTCGTCATCTTTGAAAATAATTTTAGGAACTGAAAGTAGCTGGGACAAAAGCGTAAGAAGCGAAGAAGTATTTGGAAACAATTATAATGTATTACGGCACGATCGGAATTTGTCTCCCATTAAAAAAATGTCAGGCGGTGGAGTCCTCATTGCCATTAATGTAGACTTTACTTCTGAAGAAATAATATCCGACAAATATGAAGAATTTGAACACGTATGGGCTAAAACATTTATTGCTGGCGAAGAACATATCTTCTGTTCCGTGTACTTTCCACCGGAACATGCTCATAAACATTCGTATGAATTATTTTTCAAAACTCTAGAATCTATCATGTCTAACATGAAACCAGAAGTAAAACTGCATGTCTATGGCGACTTCAACCAACGTAATGCAGACTTTATTGTAGACATTGAAAATGAATCTATCTCATTCCCAGTCGTAGGCGAAAACGAAACACTGCAGTATCTTTTTGGCAAATCCTCAGAACTCGGTCTATATCAAATCAATCATGTCAAAAACAAACAAAATGCATATTTAGACCTATTATTCACAAACTGCACTGAAGACTTCTGTGTAGATGCATCATTGACTCCCATCTGGAAAAATGATACATTTCACACAGCAATTGAATATTCAATAGTAATGAATAACACTTCGTACCCTAGCGACTGCGAGTACGAGGATGTACCGGAATACCATAAAACTGACTTCGAACAAGTAAAACGTAGACTTCGCATAATAAATTGGCGTAGTATAATTTGTAAAGAAGGAAATGTCAACGAAGAAGTACCAAAATTTTATGAAATAATTAATCAACTTATATCAATAAATGTTCCACTAAAAAAAAGAAAACGAACGAACATCAACAAATATCCAGTGTGGTTTAATCCACAATTGAAGAACCTAAAAAATAGAAAACAAAAAGCACATAAAATATACAAAAAAGACAACAATAGCGAAAATCTTCAAAATTACCAAGAAATTTGCTGTCAACTTGACGCAGCCATTAAAATTGCACATGAAGAACATAATCGTAAAATCGAACATCAAATCAAGTCTTGCCCTAAGAACTTCTTCAATTACGTAAAAACCAAACTAAAAAGTAACAATTTTCCATCACGAAAGCATCTTGACAGTAATGTAAGACAAACTAGTAATGAAATATGTAGTCTTTTTGCCACTTTTTTTCAAGAAATATACACCACATATAAAGAAACAGATCGCGACCGCGAATACTTCTCGTATTTTCCCAAATTTTCGAATTCTTTATCTGTCAATCAAATATCTGAATTCGAAATTCAGAACGCACTTAAAAATTTAGACGCTACGAAAGGTCCTGGACCTGACAGAATAGCTCCAATTTTTCTCAAAAACTTGGCAGAAGAACTATCTACACCATTACAACACCTCTTCAATATGTCCCTGAAGAATGGAATTTTCCCAGAACTCTGGAAAACTTCATATTTAGTGCCAATTTTCAAATCTGGCGCTAAATCTGACATTCGTAATTATCGTGGAATTGCCATTTGTGCATGCATTCTAAAATTATTTGAATCAATAACACAGTGCAACAATTTTTATGCTATGGCTCCTATGTATGATTTTTTGATGAAGTTTGATGCGAAAATAAATTTCCCTGAGTTTGAACATATTTCAACTGAAGGGGTAACAATGGCGCCATTTTGAATTTTTAAGAAACCGGTATTTTTTGTGGTTTTTTCGACGCCATTTTGTTTTGAGGCCAAATATCAAAATTCTAAGAATTTGTCCACATATTAGCATCCTTTTATCCATCTTTTGAAAAAAAAAAGAACTTAAATCGCACAAAAACTGAGCTCAAAACGGTGATTCTAGAGCAGAGTCATTTCAAACCGTCTGGAAATACGCGAAAATTTAATCGACCATTTTTGATTTGAATGAAACTTTGCACACGTATTTGGCTTAGCAAACTGAGCATTTTTCACAGGTAGAGAGATTTTTTACACCCATGAGTTACATTCTAAAAGGGCGTATGCCCTTTGTCATAGGTTTTATTCAAAGCATTGCAGCCCAGAAACCGTTGGTTGCATAGAAAAACTGTCTGAGAATGAGTTGTAGGGAATTGAAAATTCACCATAAAAAAATATACACTGTCAAAAAAAAATTTTTTGACAAAAAAAATTAAAAATAAACATTAAATTTCAATTTAAAAAAAAAGAGTTGAATTTTTTTTTAAAGAAACTTGACGTTAATACGCAACTTTTTAAAAAAAGTCCAGGATGGAATAATGAAAAATATTTTTTTATGGTAGATTAATTTTTTCATGAAAATTCTAATTCAAACATTTTTCAAAATATTTGTATTCTGATGATTTTAAAAGATGCAGAGAGTCATTTTAAATCAGAAATCTCTTGGTAGTAAACATTCTGAAGGCATTGGTTTTCGAGTTCTTTCTAAGTTAAGCTCGAAAAATTATAACTATTTAGGAAAATACACGTTTTTCCTAATTTGTCAATGGTTCTCCAGCAAAAACCATACGTTCATTGGAATGCTTGATCAAAAATATACAATTCATTTTTTTAAAACAAAACGATTGGGCGTACGGTTCTCAAGAAAAGAGTTAAATGTTTTAAGTGATATAAATATATATAATAATCAAATAGTTATTTTCGAGTTTTATTATCTAAAGAATATATTTTTTTATGACATAGATACTTTACAGAACTAGTTTCACCGTATATTTTATATACATCATAAGTAAAAGCTTCGTTTGTATCTTATTTTCTAAAATCGGATCAAAAGAGTAATACTTTTGTGTGGCAACTATTATTATAGATTTTTTGAAAATATAGCTCTATTCTGTTACTCCTTGTTCATATTCTTCATATTATACCCAACTAAATGACATTTTTGATGAATTTTTATTACTTTTCAGATTAGACCAATCATACAATTCTTGTGCGCTTGTAATGGGATGTTCACGTTCTTTAGCTAAACTTGCATTTCCTGCCATTCGTTTTAATATGCCACCAATTGCATCCCATGGGCCTTTTACATGAGAAGTCGCAAAGATGCCACTCTGCATCGACGTTATATTTTGTTTTGAACTTGCAAAGACTTGCAAAGTTTTTTCTATTTTTATATTGTGAGGCAGCTCCATCAGACATTAATATCGCTTTTTCAACTCTATTGTTGTTTTCAAATAACTCATTAATTTGGTAATGAACACCTGAACCGCAACAGTATCATGATGAAGTACTTCCGATATTATGATGAAGCTGATATTCTTAAGTGTTCCAGATACTGAATAGTAAACAACGAAGGGATGAATGGTGACTTGACTATCATTCTAATAACTACACGAATCACAAATTGATAAAGACGTATTAAAATGAGCTTGACTGTTCAATATTTTTAATTTTTCAATAACGTTTTCGTTTAATTTGCGTAAGCTTGATGAGCACCGATGATCAGGAAAGGGTTTACAGCATTTGGGCTTGGTGTATTCCATTTTCACTCTGTTCATCTTCACAAAATGCAAACTATTACTAACACATCTGGAGTAGTGCAATCGTATTTATATACAAAAACAGATATTATAGGTAACCGAGTAGTTATTGGTTGCGTACTTTACAAACAGTTATTATTAGTAAACAAGTAGGTAGTGTTGCACGACAAACATATTTTTTAATAAAACATTCGGCAAGGGGGAACGTGTAGGTAGGCTAAGGTATAGCGCTTGAGTTATTTATCCAATCGTTTTGTTGTCAAAGAATGAATTGTATTTTTTTGATCAAACATTCCAATGAACGTATGGTTTTCGTTGGAGAACCATGGACAAATTAAGGAAAACGTGTATTTTCCGAAATATAATTAATTTTTCGAGCATACATTTAAAATAACTCGAAACCGATGCCTTTAGAATGTTTACTACCAAGAGCTTTTTGATTCAAAATAACTCTCTGCATCTTTTAAAATCATCAGAATACAAATTTTTGAAAAATGTTTAAATTAGAATTTTTATAAAAAAATTAATCTAACATGAAAAAATTATTTTTCATTTCTCCATCCTGGACTTTTTTTTTAAAAGTTGCGTATTAACGTCAAGTTTCTGTAAAAAAAAAATTTAAAAAAATCCCACTCTTTTTTTAAATTGAAATTTAATGTTTATTTTTAATTTTTTCTGGTAAAAAAAATTTTTTTTGTACAGTGTATATTTTTTTATGGTGCATTTTTAATTCCCTACAACTCATTCTCAGACAGTTTTTCTATGCAACCAACGGTTTCTGGGCTACAATGCTTCGAATAAAACCTATGCCAAAAGGCATACGCCCTTTTAGAATGTAACTCATGGGTGTAAAAAATCTCTCCATCTGTGAAAAATGCTCAGTTTGCTAAGCCAAATACGTGCGCAAAGTTTCATTTCAATCAAAAATGGTCGATATTCGACCATAGGTCATTTCGCGCGATCGTGCTCTCTACAAAACCGGTTTTGGCATAATTTTAGTATATTTCACAAAGCAAAGTAATATCGATTATTTCTGAGTATTAATGGTGATTCGCTAATATCTTAAAGTGGTAGTCAAATAATATCTTGTTTTGAGTAAAAAAGTCTCAGAAATCGAATGGTAGGTGTCTGATCTACGTAAAGTGTCAGCAAAATGTCGATTTTGCCCCAATTTCCCTACAATACTAAAATAGGTTTATCTGCTGACATTTTACGTAGATCAGACACCTACCGTTCGATTTATGAGACTTTTTTACTCAAAATAAGATATAATTTGACTACCACTTTAACTACCGCTGCCCGCATATCAGTCCCATAACGAAAACTGACATGTTGAGAAAAAGACGATTGAAGTTTCTAACATTATTTTATGATTTCTCACGTTTATCACTATTATATCTCACGTAGTTCGGCGAAATATACTCATTGCAGTATAATTATACTGTTGTGAAAATTTTTTGATCATATTTTTATGTTTTGGCAAAGAAAATTACGACAGAAGAAAATGGGACGCATTTGCGAACACATTCTGAAAAATCACACATATACCCGCTTGCCAGTCCCATTTATTAGCATCGCACGCGTTGTTGTTTTCGTTTGTTGACGTATACTTTTGGTTAATCGTCATCTAAAGTAAATCGGAGCGTTGTAAAGTCGTTTTGTTGAAAAGTTGTAAGGTTTTTAGGCAAATATGTCAGCATTAGATGCAATTAAGGTTTACGGCAGTGATGAAAGTTCGGATGGCGAGTTTTACGGTTTTGGTGGTGATACTTGGGAAAGATTCCGTACGGAATCTAGCCCCGTGAATTTCGAAAGAAAAGAAACTTTTGGACAATGCGATGACAGCGCAATGCAACCGTATTTCGTTGATGGTAAAAATTCCGCTGATGAGTTCAGTAGTGTAGACCAGGTTATTGATTCAGAAGGAAGCTACTTCGAAATGGAGCACCGAGCAAAACGTAAAACGAAGACAAAAAAGGAACAGCGCAGAGGTGTTGTGGCCAGAAATCGTCTTATCTCCCATCCACCGAAACTCGTCCCTTGTTGCTGTCGCAGAAATTGCTCCAACAAAGTCGCGAAAACGACCGTATACTGATACATCGGTCGTTTTGGAAGCTTGATGTCAGTGGCCAGTCTGCTTTTTACCGTGAAAGAGTTAGCCGGGTGCCAATTAAATTCAGAAAAACCCATCGACATGAACTCAAAGACCCAAGTAAACTTCACTCATACCATTTTTCATTTGAAATGACCGACAAACGAGTTGTGCGGGTTTGCCGGAAGTTTTTCCTTAACACCATAGGCTACGGGGAGCACTGTGGGTAAGAAATACTAGCTCCTGATAATATATGTTGATACATGATTATAATATCATTTGTTCACAGCAATATCATATATAGATGTCTTAATAACAACGAGAAACTAAAAAAACGCGGAAAATATGATCGAAGCTCTGACCAAAGAAATGCCGTAAAAGCTCACATCGCCCTTTATAATCCAACCATTTCACACTACCGTCGTGAACACGCTCCGAATCGATTGTATCTACCGTCGGATCTTACCGAGAAGCGAATGCACGAGCAGTATCAAGAAATGCATCCGGAACTGAAAGTTAGCTATACGTTCTATTGTAGAATGATAAGGGAGCTTAACATTTCTCTGGTAAAGCTCGGTCATGAAGAATGTGAAACTTGCGTTGCAGCTACTAAGCATAGAAATTTGCTTGGTCACATGAATAACAACGTAATGCATAATTGCCCCAATTGTGAAAAAGCTGATTATCACTTGAATTTTGCGAAGCAATCACGTGAGGCCTACCGCGCAGATGGCGAAGAAGTTAAATCGAATGAAATTGTATTAGCTGTGGATCTGCAGAAGGTATTTTTAAATTAGAAATTTTCAATTTTTTTTTCCAATTAACTTATTTGACACGGCACTATACATTTACAAACAATTTTCCATATATTTTTTCAATGGGTCATCCAGCTGCCCCGCCTCGACGGTTTCAAAACGATTGTTTTTTCGCAGCGTCTCTTGGCGTTTAATGAAACTTTCGCACCAGTCGGAAACTACGCGAAATCCCATTCAGTGATAGCTTGTTTGTGGCACGAAACGGTTGCTGGTAGATACGCGAATGACATAATTAGTTGCTTTCACCAAGTCATTCAGCATCTTAAAAACTTTCGTAGGATCACTTTCTGGCTCGACAACTGCGCGGCGCAGAACAAAAACTGGGGACTTTTTCTTCATTTGGTTTTGCTTGTAAATTCTTCAGCAAACCAGATTATAATAAGTTAAATCACTTTGACGTTAAAACATTCAATAATCTTTATTTTCTTTTTTTAGGTTTACAGGTTGGTTCTTACAGCTGAGTTTACGCTGCTTAATTCTAGTACTACGAACTAGTGGGAGAAAAACATAGCTATCTCATTTACTTGTCATTCAATCGTGGGCTAGCTTGATGACGCCGCTACGATTGGTAATTTGAATACATAACATACAAACATACAGGCGTGCGCGGCAGGCGCAGATAGCCTGTGAGTTTGTTTGTTTATTTTGCAGCCATATGCGCACATCGCATTGGGCTTGGGATAGGTCTGGACAAGACATGGGATTGTGACATTGGATACTCTCACTGTGGCAGTAAGGCATTATGCAACTCAAGTGCATTAGCTTAGTTATGCAACTTGTGAGGTTGGAAATAATTTATTGGCTGGGAAGGAACGTGACCCAGAATAACTGCTGGACATGTACTTTAGACTGGTGAGAAAATTAAAGGATTTGTTAATCGTTTTGGGACTTGTGGGAATCATGAGTGGTTTGGAAATTATGGTTTGTGAGTGGGAAACAAAGCAATACTTTGCTTTGGCTTTTCTTGAAAGCATATGGGAAAAAGGTTTCTTGGAAACATATGGGAAAAAGATGGATTTCGTTATTAATTTATGGTCTTGGGAAAGTTATCTTGAAGTTGTGGGAAATTCATAAAATTCAAAAAATTCATAATCTGGGATATACCATACCATCCCTCCAAGAGGAACATAAATGGTGAAATTGAAATGAAACCATTTATTGTTGTCAACACTTTGAAGTAAATTGAAAAATAGGATGTGCTATGTTTTCTCCTATAAACGGTATTTGAATTTTATTACATTGAATGATCATTAATACTGTGCTTTTGACATCGTTTGATTACTTATTTGAATTAAAATACATGAAAATGATTTTGATTTATATATGCTATCTGAGTATATAATATCTTGGAAATATTTGAATACATGTGATTTGAAATGTAATATGAAATTTAAGTTTTTATTAAACGGTTTTTGTGAACTAGTATTGAATGGTTTGAATTAATGTTTTTTATTTTGCAATTTGGATCTAAAAGTTCTTCTACTATATATGGACCTTCATAAAATGGATCCAGTTTTCTTCTGTTTTCAATTTTCAGATAAACCGTATCATTTATTTTAAATTGGATCGGGTTTGTACCTATTTCTGTTGAAATTGTTCGTTTTACTTTCTGTTCAATCAATTTATTTTTTGCAATTTCGTTCGATTTTTGAATTTTATATTTTAATTCTTTACTATATTGTTCAAAGTTGTAAACTGGTTCTATTCCTTGTTTGAAAATTTCTTGTGGTAATTTAGCTTTAACTCCAAAAACAAGTTCATGTGGAGAAAATCCATGATCTGTGTGTGGAGTAGTATTGTAGTTAAAAGCGTAAAATTTCAACCATTCATCCCAATCAGATTGATGCTCGTTAACGAAAGATCTCAGGTATTCATTTAAACATCTGTGATTTCTCTCGAGCGCTCCGATTGTCTGAGGATGATAAGCTGTACTAAATTTTTGTTTGATATGTAATATTTTGCAGATCTGATCAAAGACTTCATTATTATATTCTGTTCCTTGATCGGATCTTAAAGTTAAAAATGTTCCATATGTTAGTATGAAATCATTAACCAACGCTTTAGCGATAACATTTGCTTCTTTGGTTGGAACTGGTATTAATATAACGTATTTTGTTAGATCGCGTTGAATAGTCACTGCGTATCTATTGTTATTATTACTTTTAGGTATCGGACCAACTGTATCTATTGATATAATTTCAAATGGGAATGATGGAGTTGTAGTTACTATTTGTTTTTCTTTTGTATGCTTTATGAGTTTGTTTCGTTTGCATAATTCACAGGCCTTGATGAATTCTGCAATCGATCTTTTCATATTATTCCATTTGTAAACTTCCCTTATTTGAAGATATAGTCTATGTTGTCCTACGTGTCCTCCTGTAGATGTGTAATGATAATCGTGTAATTTTTTCTGTATTACTTCCTTTTTTGTAACCATCATTGGTGGTATATAAATTATAATTTGTATAGAATACACTAGTGTATTGGCTATATTTTTGAAATTTTCCACAGTAATCATTTTGAATATTTCGTCGTTAGTCGACAGCGCTATTTTTCCTTGATTCATTTTACCATGATATCCTCTAATTTCAGAAGAGCAGATTCTAAAATTTGACTTCCGTTATTTAACTGTTGATGCACTTGTGCAACAATTTTACTATTTTTCTTGATTATAAACTTTAATTCATTTGCGACTACAATTGTTTCTAACTTAAGTAATTTATTTGTTTCAGAGGGGTTATTAGTCGAGTACGCGGAGAGGTGATCAATCTCTACTGGCGTCGACTCCCGTTCATTCATGATAGTATTATTAATTTTACTATTTTGAGTCTGTCTAGTCATAGATCTCGTATTTATTTTTAATATATTTATGTCCTTTAACTCTTCTGAGGTTGTAATTATTCTTGACAACGCGTCTGCTCCTACATTTCCTCTTCCTGGAATGTATTCTATTGTGAAGTCATATTCTTCCAAATCGAGACGCATTCTGGTCAATTTAGAAGTTGGATTTTTCATTCCAAACAGATAAACCAAAGGTCTATGATCTGTCCGAACTGTGAATTTTCTTCCATACAAGTAAGGCTTGAAATAATTAATGGCCCAATGAATAGCGGTTAATTCTTTCAGAATAACAGGTTTATTTTTCTCTGCTTGAATAAATGCTTTACTTGCAAAAGCGATTGGTAAATTTCCATTTTGTGTTTGTTGAGACAGAACTGCTCCACATCCAACGTCTGAAGCATCTGTCGTCAGTATAAATTCCTTTGAAAAATCGGGATATTGCAACAATGTTGGTGATATTAAAATATTTCTCAAACTGTCAAATGCAATTTGACATTTCTCAGTCCAAACGAACGTCGTGTTTTTCTTTAACAACTGATTCAAAGGATATGCCAACGTTGCGAAATTTGGCACAAATTTCCTATAATAATTACAGAATGCAACGAATCTTCTAACTTCGTCTGCATTTGTTGGTACTGGGTAATTCAACACAGCTTTAAATTTGGAATCATCAGGTAACATACCTTGATCAGTAATCTTATGACCTAAATATGTCACTTCTGTACTGAAAAAATTACATTTTTGGGCATTAAGTTTCAGATTATAGTATCTCAAACGTTCAAAAACTTGAGTTAGGTTTGAAAGATGATGATTAACTGAACAACCAATTATTACAATATCATCAATATAAATGAATGCTAACTCTGGCGTCAAACCTGCCATGACTATTGTCATCATTCGTTGAAAACTATTCGGGCTTATATTTAGTCCGAAAGGTAATCTTGTGAACTGATAATGACCATTTTTTGTTGAAAAGGCGGTGAATTTTCTAGATTCATTGTCTAGTGGTATTTGGTGAAAGCCTGACATGAGATCTAGAGTTGAAAAATACTTTGCTCTACCGAGTTGATCTAAAATGTCATCAATTCTCGGTAGCGGGAATTTATCCGCTGAAATCTTTTTGTTGAGTTGTCTAAAATCGACCACCAAGCGCCATTTTTTTTCATTGTCATTAGACTTCTTTGGCACCAGTAAAATTGGAGAGTTATATGAAGATACTGAGGGCTCAATTATGTTGCTCTCTAACATTTTGTTCACCTGTTTGTCAATCTCGTCAAGCTGTGCATGAATTGTCTTATAATTAGGAATGTATACTGGAACATTGTCATTAAGAACAATGTTCTGTGAATAAAAATTATTCTGCGTAACCACTTCCTCTGGTAAACAGAAAATATCTTGATAGTTATTAATTAAATTCATAAATTTTTCTTTAGCATATTGCGGAATTTTTTCCATGTTAATGTTATTTAAAATTTGTTCACATCTACTTTCATGCTGACGTTTGTTTTTATTCACGTTAGGAATAACATAGTCAGTTAAACGACTTAACGTAGGTTTAAATTGAGAATAGGATATGTATAAATAATGAAAATTATGGTTCAAAACTAGGCTATTGTTAAAGCATAGTGCGGTGTTAACTAAGCCTAAAGTCTCTACGCTATTTTCTGTAATACCAACTAATTTTATTTTATTATTAATATTTACAGATTGATCTGGGTTGATATTACGCGCTTTGAATAACGATATATCAGCTCCAGTATCAATGATTAAACTACAAATTGTATTCCCGGTCATGTGCACTTTGACCTGGATAAAGTTTGATGCATTTAAATTAATTATCAATATCGGTGTGGCGGTTGGTAACAACTGACTAGTTAGTCGACGTCTAGGATCAATTGTTACTATTGGCCAAAAAAATAATTTGGATTGGAAAATCCATTTTGTGGTATTGCTAACTGTTGGTTATTAGCGTTTTGCTGACTGTTTGGTTGATTGGATCCCGTTGCTACTTGAGCGTTGCAGGGATTAACTAAGCGTTCATGATGTTGAGTCGGAATATTGCTCGGTAGTTGCGGAATGTTTTGCTGTCTTGCGAAAAACATTCTTGCAGCTTCGAAATTTCTATTCGGGTTAAACTGACGGTTTTGGTTGTAATTTTGATTAAAACCTCTATTAAACCGATTAAAGTTTCTATTGTTCTGCTGTTGATTGTATTGGTTGTTATGATTGCTATGATTTCTATAGTTATTAAGTGGTAATCGTGGTTGATATCGATTGTTGAAATTAGTTCTTTGATTATTATTCCTCTGCGGTATCCTGTTCACGTTATTGTTTTGATATCTATTTCTGTTACTGGTGGCGTTTAGTACCACTGCGTTCGATGTTGACGTAGTAACATTTTCATTCTCCACCATTATATTAATGGCTTCCTGGAGATTGGTGAATTTACCTACTTTTAACATTATTTTTGTATCTGAGTTTGAAGCATTCGCTACCAATGTTTGGATGGCAGCTTTTTGAGACATTTTCTTTGCGACTTCGCTCGGAATTTTTTCGGTAATATAGGTTTCAGTCAATTTTTCAGCAAGTGAATCTACTTGCTTAGTAAAATTTTACAAATCGCTTGGAGATTTTAACTTTAAGTTATTCAGATTACTTTTAGCTGAATCTGACGTACTTTTCTCACTGCAATTGCTGATCAAAGCTTGCGTAACTCCGTCATAATCATCCGGAATTGTAGCGAATAGATTTCTCGCTTTCCCACTTAGTTTAGTTAAAATAACTTGAATAGCCGCTGCTTTGTTTTCAGCGGGTACTATTGTCTTAACTAAATTTACTGCGTCCACGAAGGATTTAACTCCTCCGGAGTTTCCATCATACGCAGGAATTAAGGTAGCCAGTTCGGCTGCTGTTTTTATATTAAGTGCCATTGATACTGCGGTATGAGAACGTTTACACCAAATGATTAATTTCGCTAAAATTTTTAATTTAAATTTTCTTTTTATTAAGTGAATATCACTGTTCGTTCTCGAGAACGAGTTAGTGGTACTCGGTGTTGCTAATTTATTATCGCTGTTTGCTCTTGAAAACGAATCATTAATGTCGGGTTTCAGAAGAAGTTTTTTATTAGTAACTTCAGGCTCACTATCATACCCTCTTTGAGTCACTGGGGTGTTGTCCAGAATATTTATGCATTTGTTATATGTTTCCTTTAATTTAGTATAGACTTCTACTTCCTCATTCCAGTTTTCAGTTCTGATTCTATACCCTCTTTGAGTCACTGGGGTGTTGTCCAGAATATTTATGCATTTGTTATATGTTTCCTTTAATTTAGTATAGACTTCTACTTCCTCATTCCAGTTTTCAGTTCTGATTCTATACCGTAGGGATTGTAATAAGATTTTATATTCTGTAAACAATTCCTGAATATTTACATTTTTGTGCATTAAGTTTCAGATTATAGTATCTCAAACGTTCAAAAACTTGAGTTATGTTTGAAAGATGATGATTAACTGAACAACCAATTATTACAATATCATCAATATAAATGAATGCTAACTCTGGCGTCAAACCTGCCATGACTATTGTCATCATTCGTTGAAAACTATTCGGGCTTATATTTAGTCCGAAAGGCAATCTTGTGAACTGATAATGACCATTTTTTGTTGAAAAGGCGGTGAATTTTCTAGATTCATTGTCTAGCGGTATTTGGTGAAAGCCTGACATGAGATCTAGAGTTGAAAAATACTTTGCTCTACCGAGTTGATCTAAAATGTCATCAATTCTCGGTAGCGGGAATTTATCCGCTAAAATCTTTTTGTTGAGTTGTCTAAAATCGACCATCAAGCGCCATTTTTTTCATTGTCATTAGACTTCTTTGGCACCAGTAAAATTGGAGAGTTATATGAAGATACTGAGGGCTCAATTATGTTGCTCTCTAACATTTTGTTCACCTGTTTGTCAATCTCGTCATGCTGTGCATGAATTGTCTTATAATTAGGAATGTATACTGGAACATTGTCATGAAGAACAATGTTCTGTGAATAAAAATTATTCTGCGTAACCTCTTCCTCTGGTAAACAGAAAATATCTTGATAGTTATTAATTAAATTCATAAATTTTTCTTTAGCATATTGCGGAATTTTTTCCATGTTAATGTTATTTAAAATTTGTTCACATCTACTTTCATGCTGACGTTTGTTTTTATTCACGTTAAGAATAACATAGTCAGTTAAACGACTTAACGTAGGTTTAAATTGAGAATAGGATATGTATAAATAATGAAAATTATGGTTCAAAACTAGGCTATTGTTAAAGCATAGTGCGGTGTTAACTAAGCCTAAAGTCTCTACGCTATTTTCTGTAATACCAACTAATTTTATTTTATTATTAATATTTACAGATTGATCTGGGTTGAATTGTTTTGGTTTGTATGCCCGATAATGTTCTTCCTCTAGTTTTATTTTTATATAAATTAAGATATTCTCTGTTTATGAAAGCTTCAATCTCTTTCAACCGTTCCATCTACTACCAACTAAATTCGATATGATGCAAAATCATTTGCTTAAATTTTAGCATAAACAGATTTTTAATTTTAAATTATTATATTGATTATGCAAACACAAAATTCTAGCAGAGTTTTTTTTTAAATTTTAAATTATTATATTTATTATACAAACACAAGTATCACTTATCTGGCATTACTGCTGCTGTCGTGTCGTACAGGCTGGTTGACAATCGGTGATGAAGCTTGACCTCTGCTGCTGATGCGAACATTTCGATAACTGTACACTAGTGAATCCATTGATGGTGACGGTTTGTTTGCTTTATTTTTATATATATTTTTTAAACACTGTTTACCTGCTTCGGGCGAGGTAGCTACCGTTAAGTTTTTTATCAAAAATGTTTCAATTTTTTTTTAACACTGTTTACCTTCTTCAGGCGAGGTAGTTGCCCATGACTGTTTTTAATTATTGTTTATTTAAACACTTTTAACAGCCATCTTTCGGTGGCATAAAGTCTTTTGAAAGTTCACTACACGTGGCTGATGTCGTGGAGACTTTTCGCGATTTTCAGCGCGCGCTTATTAATGCGCCGTTTCAACATTTCATACGCGGTTAGCAATAGTTGAACTTAAGATACACACATAATCACCCATAACATCACTTCGTGAGTCTGCAATGATTCGCTATGCAGCTCCTGATTGTTAATGATTTTCACTTGGGGGTCCGCATTATGTACCGTCGCGGACTTCGACTGCGTTTTCCCCATCGTTACTATTTTTAGTGTCACTTTTTAGTCTATAGTTTTTAAAATTTTGTTTATAATTTTCTCGAATGTTAGTTCTTTTGCACTTTCACTCAGATTGTTGCCGCAACAACTCCCACCTTTTACGCTCACCCGCGTAGAAGGCTTTTTTCTGTGCCTTCGTCATACGGGGTGGCGTTTTTTTATAATTTTCTTCTGTTCTACGTTTGGGGTATACGCAGAGGCGTCTGCGTCGTCCCAACACTCTTCACTCTGCATTTCTGAGCAGGTCACTAAGTCTCTTTTTTTTTTTCAATTTTCGAGGACTTAACACTTTCCGTATTTGCTTCACTTTTCACCTCACGGCCACGAACTTCTGCAATCCGACAATTTGCAGATCACTCTGTCGGTCGCCATATAATAAGTTAAATCACTTTGACGTTGAAACATTCAATAATCTTTATTTTCTTTTTTTAGGTTTACAGGTTGGTTCTTACAGCTAAGTTTACGCTGCTTAATTTTAGTACTACGAACTAGTGGGAGAAAAACATAGCTATCTCATTTACTTGTCATCCAATCGTGGGCTAGCTTGATGACGCCGCTACGATTGGTAATTTGAATACATAACATACAAACATACAGGCGTGCGCGGCAGGCGCGGCAGGCGCAGATAGCCTGTGAGTTTGTTTGTTTATTTTGCAGCCATATGTGCACATCGCATTGGGCTTGGGATAGGTCTGGACAAGACATGGGATTGTGACATTGGATACTCTCACTGTGGCAGTAAGGCATTATGCAACTCAAGTGCATTAGCTTAGTTATGCAACTTGTGAGGTTGGAAATAATTTATTGGCTGGGAAGGAACGTGACCCAGAATAACTGCTGGACATGTACTTTAGACTGGTGAGAAAATTAAAGGATTTGTTAATCGTTTTGGGACTTGTGGGAATCATGAGTGGTTTGGAAATTATGGTTTGTGAGTGGGAAACAAAGCAATACTTTGCTTTGGCTTTTCTTGAAAGCATATGGGAAAAAGGTTTCTTGGAAACATATGGGAAAAAGGTGGATTTCGTTATTAATTTATGGTCTTGGGAAAGTTATCTTGAAGTTGTGGGAAAATCATAAAATTCAAAAAATTCATAATCTGGGATATACCATAAGATTGAAGAAATCGTTCTCAAGTTCTTCGAGTCTGGCCACACTTTTATGGCGGCAGATTATTTCCATGCTGCGGTGGAAAAATCCATGCGCAAAAACCCACCGGTAACATTCCCTGAGTTTGTGGAAGTTGTTACTAAAGCAAAGAAAAGGGTTAACGTCTTGGAAATGGATGCAACTAGTTTCGTACAACCTGGTTTTAGCGTAAGCCAATATACTTTAAACAAGTGTAAGAATCGGCCCTACATTGAAAATATTAGACGGATCATTGTGCGTAAAGGTTGTCTGGACTTACTATTTAGCGATTCTGTCGCTAATGGAGTAGGAGTTCAAAGCTTTTCTTTGTTCTCAAAAAAAAAAAAACAGCTAAAACTAGTTACTACTGATGAATTCGATCTAGTAAGCTCATTAAAGAACCAACAGCACCCAACTGGTATCGATGTTAGCCGGAAGGAGACCATATTAGGTATAATTTTGCCACTCATTGATGAAGAGCAGAAACTGTTTTGGTTGAACTTGCCTACCAAGTCAAACTCGTTGACTTAGGCTTTTATTATAAGTAATATTTGATATGTACTCCCTGTGGGCTCTATTTGATAATAAACTGAATGTAAACAATCTAAATTAAAAGTGTCATACATAATAAATAATAGAAAAGGGGCTTTGGCCTTAATTTGTTTAAGTACGAGAAATGGGACTGTTATGCGAGTATATGCGATATGGGACCAACATGACTTGGTATTTTTTTTGTACTTTATAGAAACAAACCCAGTATTTTTAATGTAGTTTTACGAAGTACGTTATAAATGAGGACCATTCGTATATTTATCACGAAAACGCCAAAAATCGACATGGGACTCATATGCGGACAGCGGCAGTTAAGATATTAGCGAATTACCATTAATGCTCAAAAATAATCGATATTATTTTGCTTTATGAAAAATATACTAAAACTATGCCAAACCCGGTTTCGTAGAATCACCGTTTTGAGCCCAGTTTTGTCCGATTTAAGATCTGTTTTTTTTCAAAAGATGGGTAAAAAGATGCTAATATGTGGACAAACTCTTAGAATTTTGATATTTGGTCTCAAAACAAAATGGCGTCGAAAAAAATACAAAAATAACCGGTTACTCAAAAGTTCAAAATGGCGCCATTGTTGCCCCTTAAGTTGAAATATGTTCAAACTCGGGGAAATTCAGTTTTGCATAAAAATACACAAAAAAAATTATATATAGAAGCCAAGGCAGAAAAAAAAGTTAATTTTTGTTGCACTGTGTAATTAATGAAAAAAAACCATTCGCTTCCCTGCTACCGTTGCGAAAGGAAGCATTTGGACACAGCTCCTTTATTCTTTGCTCGCTCGAACAAACAATACCGTTTGGTGTGCGCGTGGCTTGTTTTTTTCGGTATAGTGATGTATACAATAGACGTCCAGCAGTCGAAGCCAATTTTCGCACCGCCGGGCGCTTGTTACTTCTTGTGACACAGAAGACTGTGCATTGTCTCCAGATGATACACCTGCTACTTGTGTTTTGGTACCGACACTGGAGTCAAATCAATAGCCGCTCAATAGTTGGAGCAAACCCCCGCGCCGCTGGGCGCCGGCTATACCCTAGCGGTGTGGTTACTTGTGCATTGTGTGTAGACGGTCACATGTCGTTTGTGCTATCAGTGCAGTACAATATAAACCGTCCAGCTGCCGAAGGAAACTTTCCGCACCACCAACCGCTTGTGAGTCCCTAGTACTGGCTCAGCTGAAGGAGACTGATTGCGATTCCTGCCACCTACTGGATCAACCCAACTATCAGCCAGTGAGGCGCATAGGTCGAAATTGGAAAAGTCTGGGTAAGTATTCACATTTGTTTTTATTATTATTATTATTATTTTATATATATATATATATATATATATATATATATATATATATATATATATATATATATATATATATATATATATATATATATATATATATATATATATATATATATATATATATATATATATATATATATATATATATATATATATATATATATATATATATATATATATATATATATATATATATATATATATATATATATATATATATATATATATAGCAGAGCTGTATGCCACCACGGGTCGGTATTTGGCGATTACCGTAGGCCACGGAAGTGCTAACTGCAAGAACGCAGTCCCGGACCATCAGCGAGAGCTAGCCTAGGTTGTGGTGAGACTCAGGCATTGGGCCGCCGAATTCTCACAAAAGCCACATTATCCGGAAGCAGCTCTGACGGAGCGAATAGTGCCGCTCCCACCACCCAAATGCACTAATTCGCCCATTGGGATTGATGCCAGTAAGTTCCCAATTACGGTAACTGGTCGCAACGCCATATGATAAGAATCGGATTTCGTTTTCGTACCACGATTCTGGGCTGGCACCTGCGCCGAGCTCCCTTAGTAAGGTCGTGTGACAACGGCTTGAAACGGCGAGACAACAACCGGTGCAGGGGTCTCCGTCCCGTAAAACCTGGCAGGCCTTCCAGTACGTTCCAAATTCATTGCCCGGTGGGAACCGGGCAGGAGTGGGATCAGATGTCCTTTCCTGACTTGCGCCGGTCGGGGGTGTCATAGTTGCTCATAAGGCGCTATGGCAGCCGCCCCTAGCCATGGCCTCACTGCTTCGGCATAGACTACCATGGGACCAGATAGGCGACCACTCCAGTATGGATAAGGATAGCGGCTGGAAGGGGGACCCAATTAACAAGAATGAATTTTGAAAAAAACGAAGATCAACAATTGGGCGCAGATGGGTTGAAAAACCCGTTTGCACGAGGAGGCATCCAGAGGTCTCCGCCGAGAAAGGCGGAGATGGATGCAGTAAAGGACGCCTGCGAAGACGGCAAAGGCAGTACGCCTACCGGATCGACGCAAGACATCGCAGTGGCTGGTCCACTGTTGATAAAGGCGGTCGGAAGACAGCGAGACACGCTACCGAAGGTAGTAGCGCTGTCGGAGCAGCTCGATGCCATAATCGAGTTTGCGAAAAGTCGCACCAACACGACGAAGTACCTGAAGCAGGCTCTCTACATGCTTCGGTCCTCCGTCGATGCTGCGAAGAAGGAGCACGCCGAGCTCAAGGCAAGAGCGGTGGCTGCAGAGAAGGATGCAACGGAGGTGACCGGAAGGGCGACGAAGTCGGTCCAAACGGACACCTGCACGTCTGCAGCGGTTTGCGCCTCCGGGTCAGCCGCAAAAAGAGCAAGGCAGTCTCCGGGGGAAGCCCCCGAGAACAGCAAGAAACGGTTGGTTGTGCTTAGCCCGCGAGATAGCACACCAACGGCCTCCAAGTCCGCCGAAAAGTCTGCCGAAGTGGCAGCTACGGGAAACCCTTGGGTTACCGTGGGAGGAAGGAAGCGCCAAAAAGACAGCAAGCGCAACGACGAGAAGGCGACAAATCGTCCAAAAACGGGAAAGAAGGCGCGAAGCAGGGGCGACGCCCTCATACTCAAGACGGAGGGGTCCAAGTACTCCGAAGTCTTGAAGAAAATGAGAGGCGAAACCCAGCTCAAGGATCTTGGAGCGGATGTGCGGACCATCCGTCGTTCTCGCACCGGCGAGATGATCCTTGAGCTCCGTAAGGATGCTTAAAACAAGGGCGCTGCCTACAAGACGGTAGCCGAGCAGGTCCTCGGGAAAGATGTGCAAATTCGGGCACTCACCTCAGAGGTGACTCTCCAGCTCAAAAACCTGGATGAAATCACCGAGAGGTGCGATATTGCACAGGCCCTCAAGGAGAAGAGCGGAGTGGAAGTAGCCACTGAGGTAATTCGCCTCAGAAAGGGTCCAGCGGGGACCCAGGTGGCCACTTTCCGGCTTGCATCGGCCGATGCAACTCTGGCCCTGAAGACAGCCAAACTTAAGGTTGGCTGGTCAGTATGTCCCCTGAGCATACTCCAGCAGCCAGACGTTTGCTTCAGGTGTTTCGAGGGAGGACACAAGTCCTGGACCTGCAAGGGGCCCGATAGGAGCCAGTTATGTAGGCGTTGTGGTGGTGCTGGCCATAAAGCTAAAGACTGCGGGGAGCCTCCCAAGTGCTTGGTATGTACTGGAAAACGGGACGCCAAGCACTTTATGGGAGGCCCACGGTGCCCAGCCGGTAAGGCGGCCACGAAACCACGGGCGTGAGGGTGACACAATTGAACCTGAACCATTGCTATGCGGCACAGCAGCTGCTATACCAAGCAGCGTCTGAGTCGCGGTCGGACATCGCAATCGTATCGGACCCCTACTGCATTCCTCCCGGAAACGGTAATTGGGTTGCAGATAAGTCCAGTACGGCGGCCATATGCACGACCAGCAAGTTCCCGGTTCAGGAGGTTGTGTCAACCTCAAATGAAGGATACGCGGTTGCCAAGGTGGACGGAGTGTTCTACTGCAGTTGTTATGCTCCGCCGCGTTGGTCTATCGAAAGGTTCACCCAGATGGTCGATCTGTTATCTATGGAGCTGACGGGACTAACACCCTTAGTAGTGGCGGGCGACTTCAACGCTTGGGCTGTTGAGTGGGGAAGCCGCCGCACGAACCGGAGGGGTCAGATCTTGTTGGAAGCTTTGGCAAAGCTCAACCTAGATCTGGCCAACGTTGGAACCAAGTGTACATTCAGCAGAAATGGTGCGGAGTCGATCATCGACGTGACGTTCTCCAGCCCAGGACTGATCGTGAACTGGAGGGTAGACGATGGCTACACCTATAGTGACCACCAGTCGGTCTGCTATAGCGTAGTCCAGAACGTGAGGCGGCAGGCGACGGGTAGAGCCAATACTCCGACCGTCCGCGGGTGGAAGACATCGCATTTCGATGCCGAGGTATTTGCAGAAGCAATGAGAAGAGAGCGCGAGGGGGGCAGTTGGCTCCGCCCGAGTGCTGACCAATTAGTTGCCACATTATCGCGGGCGTGCGACGCCACCATGCCTAGGACCCGCCAACCTAGGAATGGTAAGTCACCGGTATACTGGTGGACCGACGCGATAGCGGACCTCCGTAGCGCGTGCCTCCGTGCAAGACGGATGTTGCAACGTGCACGTACCGATGCACAGAGGGTAGAGCGCCGTGTAGTATTCGGATCTGCAAGATCGGCGCTTAAAAGTGCGATAAAGGCGAGCAAAAGGGCCTGCTTCGATAGGCTATGCGCGAGTGCCAATACGAATCCGTGGGGCAACGCCTACAGAGTCGTAATGGCGAAGACCAAAGGCGTGTTGGCGCCTGCAGAGCGATCACCAGCGATGCTGGAGCGTATCATCGAGGGACTCTTTACACGACACGAGCCAAATCCTTGGCCTCCGGTTGCTGAGTCTCACGTCCGACGTTCCAGTATCTCAGACACAGACCAGGGATGGTCGGCCAACCTGCCGGGCATCCAATCCGTGAGAGACGGCAGCCGTGCAGAGGTTGTGGAGGAGGTAAGGGTTACGAATGAGGAACTCATCGTGATCGCCAACTCCCTAAAGGTGAGCAAGGCACCGGGACCGGATGGAATCCCGAACTTGGCCATCAGGACGGCCATGAAAGTGGCCCCCGATCTATTTCGAGCAGTCATGCAGAAGTGCCTGGATGACTGCCTCTTTCCGGACAGGTGGAAGCGACAGAGATTGGTGCTGTTGCCGAAGGCTGGGAAACCGCCAGGGGACCCATCGGCATACAGACCTATCTGTCTGCTGGACACTACGGGCAAGGTGCTTGAGAGGATTATTCTCAACAGACTGGTGAAGTACACAGAGGGTGTAAACGGTCTGGCAAGTAACCAGTTCGGCTTCCGGAAAGGTAGATCCACGCTGGATGCTATTCTCTCTGTCACCAAGACGGCAGAGGTAGCACTCCAGCGTAAGAGTTGGGGCATTCGCTATTGCGCAATCGTCACGCTTGACGTGAAGAATGCATTCAATAGCGCCAGTTGGGACTCCATAGCGCTCGCGCTTAGGAGCATCCACGTACCGGTGTCGCTGTACAAGATTTTGGAAAATTATTTCCAGAATCGGGTACTAGCTTACAACACGGAGGAGGGTCAGAAGTGCGTCCCAATCACCGCAGGGGTACCGCAAGGTTCCATCCTGGGCCCGGTGTTGTGGAATGTCATGTATGACGGGGTGTTGAAACTAAAGTTCCCTGTAGGGGTTGTGATCGTCGGTTTCGCAGACGACATCACGCTAGAGGTCTACGGCGAGTCGATCGAAGAGGTCGAGTTGACGGCCGCGCACTGCATACGCAAGGTCGAAGACTGGATGCACTCTAGGAAACTGGAGTTAGCGCACCATAAAACGGAGGTTACGGTTGTGAACAACCGCAAATTAGAGCAACAGGCGGTGGTCAGAGTCGGTGACTGCATCATTACCTCAAGGCGTTCCTTGAAGCTCTTGGGGGTTATTGTTGACGATAAGCTCACATTTAAGAGTCACGTCGACTATGCCTGTAAGAGGGCTTCAACGGCCGCTGCAGGACTATCTCGAATGATGTCCAATAGCTCAGCGGTATATGGCAGCAAGCGTAAACTTCTTGCCAGCGTGGTTTCGTCCATACTTAGGTATGGTGGGCCAGCGTGGTCCAAAGCGTTAGGTACCAACAGTCATCGCCGAAAACTGGAAAGTACCTACAGGCTCATGTGCCTGAGGGTTGCGAGCGCGTACCGTACAGTGTCATACGACGCAATCTGCGTCCTGTCCGGCATGATGCCTATCAGCATAGCCATTAAGGAGGACGTAGAATGCTTCGATCAACGTGACACAAGGGGTATACGAGGCACCAGAAGGTCATTCTCGATGATCAGATGGCAGCAGGAATGGTCCAATTCCGCAAAGGGTAGATGAACGCATCAACTTATTCCGGACGTATCCGGATGGGTCGGGAGGCGCCATGGAGAAGTTAACTTCCACTTGACACAGATTCTGTCAGGTCATGGTTGCTTCAGGCAGTATCTACACAGATTCGGGCATGCGGGGTCCCCCATGTGTCCCGAGTGTGCGGATGCGGAAGAAACTGCTGAGCACGTCTTCTTCGTGTGCCCTCGTTTTGTGCATGCGCGGAGCGACATGATGGTAGTGAGCGGGCCAGACACCACTCCGGACAACCTAGTTCGGAGGATGTGTAAAGACCCAAACATTTGGAGGGCGGTTTGTACAGCCGCCTCTCAAATAGTTTTAGAATTGCAAAACAGGCGACAGGTTGACCACTGACACGCCAGTGTTAGCTAACGGCCAGTCTCCAGGTTAGTTAGCTAAGTTGGCAAAGAGATCTATAGAACCAAGAGGGTGCACAGAGCACAAAAGCCGCTCCCCGAAGCAATACCTAGCGGTGGTCCCGGGGAGTATTATGGACTGGAGACTGGAGGGGTTTTAGTGGGTCCGGTCACTGATTCAAACCAACCCCACACTCCCTGAGGTTGGTCACCTCAGGGGTTTGGATGCAAATTTCCCCTCCACCTGAAACAAAAAAAAAAATAATATATATATATATATATATATATATATATATATATATATATATATATATATATATATATATATATATATATATATATACATATATATATATATATATATATATATATATATATATATATATATATATATATATATATATATATATATATATATATATATATATTTTTTTTTTTTTTTTTTTTTTTTTTTTCTCAGTACAATAGTCTTTTTTTCTATTCAACACATCTTATTTTGGAAAATTGTTTTCACATTTCCGATCTTCTTTAATCTGTAACTTGACCGACGACTTCAATATGACACTTTTGAATACTGGGGAAGCGACACGTGTACCTAATCCTCCAGCTCGTGAAAGCGTGCTTGACCTATCCCTTCACTCGACATCACTAGCGTCAGATTGCCGGTGGAAAGTAATCAATGATCCCCACGGTAGTGATCATCTTCCAATCGTTATCTCAATTGCTAATGGTTCAACTCCCCCGGACCCAATCAATATTTCATACGACCTTACTCGTAATATTGATTGGAAGTCATATGAGACGATCATAGCGGAATCCATCGAGTCTCACGAGGAACTTCCTCCGGAGGAAGAATACGCGTTCCTTTCTGGCTTGATCATCGACGCCGCGACTCAAGCTCAGACGAAACCGATACCCGGGGTAACGATTAGACAGCGTCCCTAGTGATGTCCGATTACTGCTTGATTATTCGAATTAATCGATTATTTGCAAAAATCATCTATAAATTTTTAATTGATTAACCGACTTTTTGATTATTGAATAATCGAATAGTTGACCCCGATTATTGTTCGATTATAATTCAACTTTGTCCGAAAATGGGAAAATTGGTTATGCCAGCGGAGACGAAAATGCAAGAGATTTCGAAACCTCTGTTCTCACTTATTTTATATTATTCATTTAGTTGAGAATTGTAGTTGTCGACTGGCGACAATTGATTCTACTCGCACGCCGTACATTATACCTTACGTCACAAATAGTGCGCTGTATAGCCTATCTGATGTGCTATACAGCGCACTACTTCCCACCTAAGGATATTTAAAGTCGCAGCGAAAATTCGCGATTTCGATTTAGTGCTGCGCGTTAATATTTCATTCAAAATTAATAAAATGCGCGCACGAACGAAAACTAAACTTGTTTTTTTGAGTGTTCACAAACAAAACTCTGGGCGACTACGAAGTTAAAAAAGATTTTAAGGGCTGTTCGCACCTACGCGAACTCACATAAGCGATTGTTAAAATATGTGTGAGTGCCAGAGCTAAAATATTTCCTTCCCTCTTTTTCGCATGCAAGAACCGAACGAATTCGCGTTGACGGTGTTGCTGATATTTCGGTTGTTTTTGCATGCGAAAATGAAGAAATGAAACATTTTTGCTTTTGTCATCACGCAGAGGTGATGTGATTTTTTGATGAAGTTTGATGCAAAAATAAATTTCCCCGAGTTTGAGCATACTTTAACTTAAGGGGCAACAATGGCGCCATTTTGAATTTTCGAGAAATAGGAAATTTTCGATGTTTTTTCGACACCATTTTGTTTTAAGACCAAATATAAAAATTCTTAGAGTTTGTCCACATGTTAGCATCTTCTTAAAAATTAGATTAAAAAAAAACAGATTTTTCAATCGGATAAAAACTGAGTTCAAAACGGTGATACTACGAAAACAGATTTGGCATGGTCCTAGTATATTTCACAAAACAAAATAATATCGAGTATGTCTGAGCATTCATTCGTTGTTTTGCTTTCGTCTCGATTAGACGCAAATTGTTTATCTCCGTTTGAGTTCGCAAAATAACAATACACGAGTTATCGTACGGGTGTTTTTTTGTCGATTAGTTCTTGTGCTGCGCGATAACAATAGCCTGTTGTATATCGGCAGAAACATCTGCACACTGGTAGGGGCAAGCTACCCCGCCAGTGATTCGATACGCAGCTGATATATCAGCAAGAATAATTCTCCCGCACCGCTGTTACCCCGCTAGCAGCACGGACCACCATACGATCGAGCGAGTGGAAGTCAACTACAAGTGGCATCTACAAGGTCACGTGTAAGATACGGCCACTGTGTCACAACACGAAGCTGGATCGTCATTGTTTGTTCTGCGGAGACACTCGATTAATCCAACTATCAGCCGTGAGGTCGTGACTTAGACGTTCGGTGAAGTATTACATTTAGAATTTTTACTATAATTATCAATATTATTACTATGTTATAATATTATTATTAATATTATTATTGATATTATTATTATTGTTATTATTATTATTATTACTACAATTATTATTATTATTATTATTATTATTATTACTATTGTTATTAGTATTAGTATTACTGTCTTTTTTTTTATTTGATCCATTGTAGATTGAAAAATTGTTTTTAAAATTTAATATCTACTACTTGAACCCCCCTCCCCATATTCGAATATTTATCGTTTGTGTGCGGTAGAGCGTAACGCTCCCGCAAAATGGACGACATGCAGGTGCAACTATTCCTGGATGTGGAAACAACTGGGGAAGAGATTGAGATCTCCCCCATCAATTTCCCTCTACCTTCCCCGCTACCTAGCCCCGTACCAAGGGTACCGGCAACACGGGTGAAAGCTTACCCAGATGCTTCGAAAGGTCCGTTCGTAGTTTACTTCAGGCCCATAAAGAAGCCTCTAAATATAATTCAAATCGGCAAGGACCTGGCAAAACAGTTTTCGGACGTAACCGAAATTACAAAGGTTAGACCGAACAAACTGCGAGTTGTTGTGAGTAGCTTGAAGCAAGCAAACGCAATTGCTAGCTACGAGCTCTTCACGAGAGAGTACCGCGTGTACATCCCTGCCAAGGACGTGGAGATCGACGGTGTGGTTACCGAAGGAAGCCTCACGGTCGATGACATTTTGCGTCACGGGGTTGGCTGCTTCAAGAACTCCCTGATTCAAGATGTAAAGATACTGGATGTCAAGCAATTGCATTCAGTATCCATCGAAGAAGGGAAGAAGAAATTCTTCCCTTCGGATTCCTTCCGTGTAACATTCGCCGGATCCGCACTGCCGAACTACATCTCTTTGGACAGGGTTCGTCTGCCTGTACGCCTGTTCGTACCGCGGGTCATGCATTGCCAAAACTGCAAGCAGTTAGGTCACACAGCCACCTACTGCTGCAACAAGGCACGCTGTAGCAAGTGCGGAGGCAATCATGCTGAGAACGCTTGCAGTGGGGATACTGAAAAGTGTCTTTATTGCGAGGGAACTCGGCATGACCTTCCGGCATGTCCCGCGTACAAACAGCGCGAGGAAAAAATTAAGCGTTCCCTTAAGGAACGATCAAAGCGCTCTTTTGCAGAAATGCTTAAGAGGGCTGAGCCACCCTTGACAGGAAACATCTTTTCCTTCTTGCCAACTGATGAGGGTACATCTGACGATCCCGTCGAAGGGTGTTCCTATGCCTTGCCAGAGGGATCTAGGAAGAGAAGAATGATCAACTCTCCTAATCTTTCTCGCAAAGGTCGTAAGATAACCCCTAGCGGAATGACCAATAAGACAACACAAAAAGGAAGCGGTGAAGAAAAACCGAAGCAAGTACCCCCCGGTTTTAATTTCAAATCAAACCAGGAGTACCCACCGCTTCCTGGGGCACCAAAAACCCCTCGTGCACCCATTTCTCGATCAGAAGACATAAAAGAAACAGGGTTCATAAAATTTTCTGATATTGTGGACTGGATATTTAAAACATTCAACATACCAGATCCCCTACAAAATATTCTTCTTGCCCTTCTTCCTACAGTGAAAACCTTTTTGAAGCAACTAGCAGCAACTTGGCCCCTCATTTCAGCTATTATATCTTTCGATGACTAATACGGCGAAAGAGGTTAGGAATTTTTTCACTGTATTACAGTGGAATTGCAGAAGTATCATCCCCAAATTCGATATATTTTCTCATTTGATGAATACATACAATTGTGACGCATTCGCGCTCTGTGAAACCTTTCTCAATTCGAACGATCAACTCAATTTCCACGATTTTAACATTATTCGTCGAGATCGAGACTCACACGGTGGAGGGGTACTTTTAGGAATCAAAAAGTGCTATTCTTTTTTCAGAATCGACCTCCCCTCGATCTCGAATATTGAAGTTGTTGCCATTCAAACGAATTTGAATGGAAAAGACCTTTGCCTTGTTTCGTTATATATTCCTCCATCCGCGCGGATTGAACAGAAGCAACTCCTTGATATAGCAGAATTGCTTCCCGCACCTTTTATGATTTTGGGAGATTTTAACTCTCACTGTTCGCTATGTGGGTCGCTGTACGACGACAACCGATCTTTTTTAATTTGTAACTTGATCGACGACTTCAATATGACACTTTTGAATACTGGGGAAGCGACACGTGTACCTAATCCTCCAGCACGTGAAAGCGTGCTTGACCTATCCCTCTGCTCGACATCACTAGCGTTAGATTGCCAGTGGAAAGTAATCAACGATCCCTACGGTAGTGATCATCTTCCAATCGTTATATCAATTGCTAATGGTTCAACTCCCCCGAACCCAATCAATATTTCCTACGACCTTACACGTAATATTGATTGGAAGCGTTATGAGTCTATTATAGCGGAATCTATCGAGACTCACGAGGAACTTCCTCCGGAGGAAGAATACGCGTTCTTAGCTGGCTTGATAATCGACGCCGCGACTCAAGCTCAGACGAAACCGATACCCGGGGTAACGATTAGACAGTGCCCTCCCAACAAATGGTGGGACAAAGAGTGCTCTGAGCTGTACGTGCGAAGGTCCGCGGCGTATAAGGACTACCGGGAGTACGGCACTGTCAACCTGCTTCGAAAGTACGAGGCACTGGGCAGGCAGATGAAGAGCTTAGTAAAGGCGAAAACACGCGGATACTGGCGGCGGCTCGTAAACGCGTTGTCGAGGGAAACAGCGATGAGCACTCTTTGGGATACCGCCAGGCGCATGCGGAACCGTGACGTTTCGAATGAGAGTGAGGAGTATTCAGATCGCTGGATACTCGATTTTGCCAAAAAGGTCTGTCCGGACTCTGTACCGGAACAGAAAACCTTTCGCGACGCGTTTTTAGTAACTACGGAAGAGCCTCTATTGTCGATGTTAGAATTTTCAATGGCTCTCCTGTCGTGCAACAATAAGGCTCCAGGGTTAGATAGAATAAAATTCAACCTGTTGAAGAATCTACCCGACTCTGCAAAAAGACGCTTGTTGAATTTGTTCAACAAGTTTCTTGAGCTAAATATTGTTCCGCATGACTGGAGGGAGGTAAAAGTCATTGCTATTGGGAAACCTGCCTCTGATCACAATTCATATAGGCCGATTGCGATGCTCTCTTGCCTCCGTAAATTAATGGCGAAAATGATCCTCTTACGGTTAGACAAATGGGTCGAAACAAACGGTTTACTTTGGCTTTCGCCGGGGCAAAGGGACGAACGATTGCCTAGCGTTGCTTTCTACTGAAATTCAAGTCGCAATTGCTCGGAAAGAGCAAATGGCTTCTGCGTTCTTGGATATTAAGGGGTTTTTGACTCTGTCTCTGTAGAAGTTTTAAGCGCGAAACTTCATTCGCAGGGACTTTCACCAAATTTGAATAACTTTTTGCTCAACTTGTTGTCAGAAAAGCATATGTATTTCTCACATGGCGATTCGACAACTTCCCGAATTAGTTACATGGGCCTTCCCCAGGGCTCATGTTTAAGTCCTCTCTTATATAATTTTTACGTCAATGACATCGATGAATGTCTTGCAAATTCATGCACGCTAAGGCAACATGCAGACGATAGCGTTGTATCCATTACTAGTAGCGAGGCTAGCGATCTGCAAGGACCATTGCAAGATACCTTAGACAATTTGTCTGAATGGGCTCTTAAGCTGGGTGTCGAATTCTCTCCGGAGAAAACTGAGTTGGTCGTTTTTTCTAGGAAGCATAACCCAGCTCAGCTGCAGCTCGTACTAACGGGTAAAACGATCTCTCAGGTTTTAGTCGCTAAATATCTCGGGGTCTGGTTCGACTCTAAATGCACCTGGGCTTGTCATATTAGGTATCTGACACGAAAATGCCCACAGAGGATTAATTTTCTTCGTACGATTACCGGAACCAGGTGGGGAGCCCACCCAGGAGACCTTCTGAGGTTATACCAAACAACAATACTGTCAGTTCTTGAGTACGGTTGTTTCTGCTTTCGCTCCGCTGCGAACACGCATATTTTGAAACTAGAAAGAATACAATATCGTTGTTTGCGTATTGCCTTGGGTTGCATGCAGTCAACCCATACGATGAGTCTTGAAGTGTTAGCGGGTATTATTCCGTTGAAACATCGTTTTTGGAATCTCTCTTACCGGTTGCTAATTCGATGCACAGTTATGAACCCATTAGTAATTGAAAATTTCGAGAGGTTGGTCGACCTTCAATCTCAATCCAGATTTATGACTTTATATTTTGACTATATGGCTCAAGATATTAATCCTTCTTCATACGATTCCTCCAATGTCGCACTTTTAGATACTTCTAATAATGCTATATTCTTCAACACCACCATGAAACAAGACATTTCTGGTATCCCGGATCAATTGCGACCCCAAGAGATCCCTAAGATTTTTTCCAATAAGTTTAAACATGTTCCAATATTCATTGGTTGGTGCCAACGTAAGAACCCCGATAACACTCACGGAAACGCGACGAGAGACAGGACACAACACTTATTGTTCTTACAAAACATAAAAAAGGAATTTGATTTACCTTTTTAGTCGACCGGTTTCGGGCAATTGTGCAATTCAAAAGACAAAGTACCCCCGGATGAAAAATCAGGTGTCTACCAAATCCCCTGCAAAAACTGCTCCGCGGTTTACATTGGCCAAACACGACGGAAATTAAAAGTGCGACTGCGAGAGCATAAGAATGCAGTTG